>NC_056743.1:1433428466-1433430966 GCF_019279795.1 Protopterus annectens | reverse complement strand
GTCCACATGTCTACAGGACTGGACATCGTGTCATGATGTCAAGTCTGATGAGTACACAGGATACTTATCCCATGAGGGATATCCAAAAATTGAACAAGACAATAACCTTTGATCTTTTTGGATTTACGAAAACGTGATAGGATTTTACATGCAAGGGATACATAGTTTGTAATCCTGACACTGCCTAGGGTGAGACTGCCTACTAGATATGAGCAGTGGTCACTACAGATATGGCTGCGCCAAGCTAGCAGCCCAAGTATGGCTGGATTTGGTGGACATTCAGGAATGGGGGGGGGTTGTGTGCTGTGGAGGGGATGATGGGTATTCAATTATGCATCCAGGTGTGTTGTAGTTGGATGGCTCAGTTCAGTCCAGACCATTATGTGGGTATGTGCTGGTGACGTTTCTGTACATGTGTATCGCACATTTTAATATTCATATGTTTGTGGGGTTGTGTTATACAGTATGGCCTGTCAGGTTGTATTGTGGATGTGTATGTTTGTTCTTTGTGTTTCTTTCTGATTCACCCACTGCTCCCTCATACACCTCCAGTTCACCTATTGTGCATCCAACATAGTCTCCCCTTTGCGGATTATTACATCACCCCCCCACACACCCATATTCCACACACTGCATCCATCCCTTCTCTGGTTGATGGCCCATGGCATGGTCAAGGGAACACATTGCATACACTACATATCTCTGGTACCTGTTTGGTTGTGAGGACTACTCTAGCATTTTTCACCTTCCACATGCTGTACATCATGCATATAGGTACACGCAAATACTTATCTTTCATGACATAGTAGGTAGACCCAGGTAATAATCGTTCATCTTTGGCCCATCCTGACAAGGATGCCTTGGACCGCAAATGGGCAGATTTTGGGCGAATGCTCTGACCATTGGTAGGGTTGCCACCTTTTCATATGGCCAGGATGGGATATATTTGGGACACACATCAGATTTTACAGGCCAACACATACCCACGGTCAGTACAAAGGATAGTACTTTTGTTTTATGCCTAAATGTAAGCTTATTGTTGTAGCAGTTTAGCTGCTTCTTCTGTTTCGTTTACTTGCTTATTCTATTTCTTGTAACATGTAGGTATGTTACATACGGGAATAACTATTGTATGTGACTATTACATGAGATGTGGGACATAATTATGTCCTATGGTTGCAGGATATTTTACATTTCTAATGGTTTTGGTATGGACACAACTGCCCAGAGGGGGACTGTCCCTCACAATGTGGGACAGGTGGTAACCCTGACCATTGTGCTAGACTTAGCCATTGGCAGCATGCTAACACAATGCGTTTCACTTCCACTTGGTATAACTATCAACACTGCAATAGAATACGGGCACGGGGTTTTAAATGTCATTTGTTCGTGGGATGGGGACTCAATATTCAGCTTCATGCATTTGTGTTTGTTTCTTATTTTTATGTTCGCAAAACTTTCTTGCATGCTTTTCATACATTTCAGTATCCACGGACACTGACAGGTGTGAGTACTATTGGAGGCAGGCTGTAATATTCAGCATTTTAGGTTGCATGTAAACAGCCGACATGTCCACGCCTCAGTGCGGCGCTACGACACGCCCCATGCACTCGCGCACATTTCCTATGCACGTGGATGTGGTGGCAGCGTGCCTTCATTAATATGCATATTGTGCTACTGTGCCATCTCTACACCGCACGGTCGGCGCAAGCCTAACGCCGTCCTTGCGCCAAACTTCATGAATCCCGGGGTCAGTCTATTAAACCTAACCTCTGAAACCTGCATTCATCAAAAAATGTATCTGAATAAATCCATTAAATAAATTACAAAGTAACACATAATTTAAAATACTAGCTTAATTACACTCTAACCCTCCTTCCAAAACAGTTAAAACGAAATAAAAAACTTAACAATATCAACAATATCTGCACTGTCTCAAATATGCTTTGTATCTCAGATAACTACATAACAAATACACACACACACATATATACATATATATATATATACACACACACACACACACACACACACACACACACACACACACACACACACACACACACACACACACACACACACACACACACACACACACACACACAAGTCTTTACATTGGAGAGTTTGACCATACACTTCCTTGCTTATATATAATACGCCTCACTCATAGAACCAGGAAAAAAGTGTAAAACCCATAACTATGCAACTATCATGGAAGTAAAAACACTTTCCTGAATTTACAATCTAATAAGGACAGTCATTTTGTCTTACTGTGTATTGCTCATCTCAGTCATTCTTTTGTACACATTTCCCTCATCCAGCAAATACTAACAATCCTTTATTATCCCAAAAGAAAGCTAGGCAGACTGTTGTTTAATTTTTCTAGCACTGAAAAAGTAGTTATGTTTGTTTCTGCTTTAACATAGTTCCATACCTGGCTAACAGCATTTAGTTGTTACATTGTTGCAGATAGTGAAGTTGCAATGAAGCTGCAGTTGCT